>NW_022261985.1:1699888-1717388 GCF_002021735.2 Oncorhynchus kisutch
AGCAGGAATGGGGCTACTGGGTTTATAGGGGCTCGCCAGCTGTCAGCCATGACACGCTATAACTCAACACACACTGGTCACAGACCCTGACAGAACCTTCTCTCTGGCTGTGTCCTAAATGGTGCCCTATTCAAAAGCAGTACACTATACAGTGGCTTGCGAAAGTATTCACCCCCCTTGGCATTTTTCACATTTTGTTGCCTTACAACCTGGAATTAAAATAGATTTTTAAGAGGTTTGTATCATTTGATTAACACAACATGCCTACCACTTTGAAGATACAAAATCATTTTTATTGGGAAACAAACAAGAAATAAGACATAAAAACTGATAACTTGAGCATGCATAACTATTCACCCCCCCAGAGTCAATAGTAGAGCCCCCTTTTGCAGCAATTACAGCTGCAAGTCTCTTGGGGTATGTGTCTATAACCTTGGCACATCTAGCCACTGGGATTTTTTCCCATTCTTCAAGGCAAAACTGCTCCAGCTCCTTCAAGTTGGATGGGTTCCGCTTGTGTACAGCAATCTTTAAGTCATACCACAGATTCTCCATTGAATGGAGGTCTGGGCTTTGACTAGGCCATTCCAAGACATTTAAATGTTTCCCCCTAAACTGCTTTAGCAGTATGCTTAGGGCTATTGTCCTGCTGGAAGGTGAACCTCAATCCCAGTCTCAAATCTTTGGACGACAAACCGGTTTCCCTCAAGAATTTCCCTGTATTTATCACCATCGATCATTCCTTCAATTCGGAGCAGTTTCCCAGTCCCTGGGACATCCCCACAGCATGATGCTTCCACCACCATGCGGGGATGGTGTTCTCGGGGTGATGAGGTGTAGGGTTTGTGCTAGACATAGCATTTTCCAAAAAGCTTTCATTTTCCAAATGACCAAAAAGCTCAATTTTAGTCTCATCTGACCAGAGTACCTTCTTCCATATGTTTGTGGAGTCTCCCACATGCCTTTTGCCAAACACCAAACATGTTTGCTTATTTTTTTCTGGCCAATCTTCTGTGGTGCCATATTCTTTAAATGTTTTAAGAAAGGATTTAATGGTGCTCCGTAGGATGTTCAAAGTTTCCAATATATTTTATAACCCAACCCTGATCTCTATAACCCAACCGAATACTTCTCCACAACTTTGTCCCTGACCTGTTTGGAGAGCTCCTTGGTCTTCATAGTGCCGCTTACTTGGTGGCACCCCTTGCTTGGTGGTGTTGCAGACTCTGGGGCCTTTCAGAACAGGTGTATATATACTGAGATCATGTGACAGATCATGTGACACTTAGATTGCACACAGGTGGACTATATTTAACTAATTATGTGACTTCTGAAGGTAATTGGTTGCACCAGATATTATTTACGAGCTTCATAGTAAAGGGGGTGAATATATATGTACACACCACTTTTTAGTTATTTGTTTAGTCGAATTTGTTGTAACAAGTTATTTTTTTTTCATTTCACCACCAATTGGGACTATCTTGTGTATGCCCATTACATTCAATTTAAATACAAATATATTTAAACTACAGGTTGTAATGCAATAAAATAGGAAAAACACCAAGGGGGTGAATACTTTTGCAAGGCACTGTATTGGTAACAGGGTTCTATTTGGAACGGGACCTCTGTCTCTCAGCATCATGGGGGACACTACAAAAACTGCTCCTATTTAGATTCAGTGAACCACTTTGGATTTGACTTCAGCTGTTGAAAACATGAAAGTCATTCAGTCAGGAGAAGCAGAAGAGCACAAGGAACATGCAGATTTCCATCTTATCACAGATGCTGATATTGGAAAAGTAGCCCCTCTAGATCCACATCTATTGCCCCTCTGGTTCAGTGGTCCCCCATATCTACAGTAGAGGTCAAATAGCCTGGCTCTCCTGGTTTCATTTATGGGTCACCTTGTACCAGTGAGAATACCGAGATCCTTCATGATTTAATGGCCCATAGCACTGCTTGGTGAAGCAGGGAACTGGACAGGAATTGGGGTAAAGGTAGCCATTAGCCATGGTGGTGTTAACAGTGTCCTGTAGTACAACTTGAATGAATGACTCCTGGGCCACACAACCCAAAGACACTTCTATTTTCTACCAAGAGTTGAGGAGGCCAGACGTGTCATTTTGTACAGTAGTGTTACATCATCAAGCAGTTGGCTGAGTTCAAAGTTCCTTGGTTCTGGGCAAGAGCTGTAATAAAAGAAAAGGGCGGGAAGAGGCCCTCTTTTCCACTGGTACTGGCTGCTGTTAAGAACTGAGTTGAGGGGAAATGTACTTGATACCATTGTGATGCGTTGTTGTCTCACCTAGACATCTTCAGATGAATGCACAATTTGATTTATTTATTTTATTTCACCTTTATTTAACCAGGTAGGCCAGTTGAGAACAAGTTCTCATTTACAACTGCGACCTGGCCAAGATAAAGCAAAGCAGTGAGACAACAACACAGAGTTACACATAAACAGAAGTACAGTCAATAACACAAAAGAAAGAAAAATAGAAAAACCTCTGTACTTTACAGTGTGAGCAAGTGTAGAAGAAGCAGCCAAAGGAAGTGATGTCTTTGGGGATGAACAGTACAATATACCTGCTGGAGCCCGTGCTACGGGTGGGTGTTGCTATGGTGACCAGTGAGCTGAGATAAGGCGGGGCTTTACCTAGCAGAGATAATAGATGACCTGGAGCCAGTGGGTTTGGAGACGGATATGTAGTGAGGGCCAGACACAGCGTACAGGTCGCAGTGGTGGGTAGTATATGGGGCTTTGGTGATAAAACGGATGGCACTGTGATAGACTGCATCCAATTTGCTGAGTAGAGTGTTGGAGGCTATTTTGTAAATGACATCGCCGAAGTCAAGGATTGATAGGATAGTCAGGTTTACGAGGGTATGTTTGGCGGCATGAGTGAAGGAGGCTTTGTTGCGAAATAGGAAGCCTAATCTAGATTTAATTTAGGTTGGAGATGCTTAATGTGAGTCTGGAAGGAGAGTTTACAGTCCAACCAGACACCTAGGTATTTGTAGTTTTCCACATACTCTTGGTCAGAACCGACCAGAGTAGTGATGCTAGTCGGGCGGGAGGGTGCGGGCAGCGATCGGTTGAAGAGCATGCACTTAGTTTTACTAGCATTTAAAAGCAGCTTGTTTGGAGACTAGCACAGTGTCCAAAGAAGGGCCAGATGTTTACAGAATGGTGTCGTCTGCGTAGAAGTGGATCAGAGAATCACCAGCAGCAAGAGAGACATCATTGATATATACAGAGAAAAGAGTCGGCCCGAGAATTGAACCGGTCCGGACAACAGGTTTGACACACTGAACTTTATCTGAGAAGTAGTTGGTGAACCAGGCAGCCATTTGAGAAGCTACGGCTATTAACTAACTGTACGTCGCCCTGGATAAGAGCGTCTGCTAAATGACTAACATGTCAAATGTCAAGAGAGGGATACGAAGGACAGATCCAAGGGAAGGGTGTTCCCTGAGCACCAAAAAATCAGTACCTCTACCTTCTATAGCCTGGCATAACGGTGTCTGACTGACCACCGCTGGTGTCCTACTGTTGACCCCCTGGACACTTCGGGAGAGGTCAGTAGTAGCTACCGCCCACAACCATTAAAACTTCTCAATTAGAACAATTGAAGCAACAATATTCCACATAATACCTCTCCAATTTCCACAAACTAAAGACTGTCATCGACTGCCATCTTCATCACATGCTGCCATCAAGCAGCCTTAGCGACTTTCCCGAAGTTTAACCGAGCAAAGGACCATATTACATTAAAACCCTGGAACACCCATTCATTTATACTTTAGTTAAGGATCATTTATGTATTGAGCGCAATTATAGCATCAGCAAATGGCTAGGTGTAAATCCCAAATGGCACACTATTCCCTATGGGCCCTGGTCAAAAGTAGTGCACTATAAAGGGAATAGGGTGTAATTTGGGATGCAGTTAAGGTGTGATCTGAATAAAAGGTGGTATACTGCTAGTGGGGGTATTCAGTTGGGGAGTATTAACCAGGCTTGTCTCTCTAAACCCACAGCTAATTAAATGTGGGCAAATCCCCCAAGTCATCAGTTGTGCTGTAAAAGTGAGCTTTGATTACATTCACGCTGCAGGCCAAGGAGAAAACAATCATGTGCATAGGAAGTAGGGAACAGTGCATGAAAAGAGAGGGAGATTGGGGGGGTAAGGGGAAAATTACCAAAGCCATTGGGAGGGGTGTGTCTATGTCCGTGTGTGTGTGCATGCGCATGCGTGTGTGTGTGTGCGTGTATGCATGTGATGGTGTGTGTGTGTGCATGGGTTCGTGAGTGCGTGTATGCATGTGATGGTATGGTGTGTGTGTGTGTGTGTGTGTGTGTGTGTGTGTGTGTGTGTGTGTGTGTGTGTGTGTGTGTGTGTGTGTGTGTGTGTGCGCATGTGTTCGTGAGTGCGTGTATGCATGTGATGGTATGGTGTGTGTGTGTGTGTGTGTGTGTGTGTGTGTGTGTGTGTGTGTGTGTGTGTGGGGTGGAAGGGGAAGGTCTGTCATTCATTAGCCAACACTTTTGACACTGTGCAGTAAAAACATCCGTAGCATCTTAAGTTAATTGGCTTGTTTTTACAGGAAATATGGCCCAGACAATCTCACTTTCTCTTTCACTCTCTCCCTCTCTTACAGGAACACACACACTTTCACTCTCTCCCTCTCTGTGACCCTAAAGGAAAGGGCAGTGCACAGCCATCCTCGGCTATCTCTGACAGTCACTCAACCCAGCCACCGTAAATGGTAAAAGACCCTGCATTATCTATCGACAGCTACATTAATACTAGCCAGGCCTGCGATTATTTACACAGTCAACTCAGAGTCCGAAAAGAAGCTATCTATTCATATTCGGCTTGGAATGCTCTGTCTATTCAGCATTCAAGCCCCACAGGCTTTTCAACCAAACAAACCCTCTAATTTGATGAAGTATATATTTAATGTAATTCTGAAATCTTAGCTTCTCTCCTCTCACTCTTTTCTGTGCTCGGCTGCTTTCATCACAACGGTTTTGAATCAAACATTACATTCGCCAGCAGTTCTACAGCACAGGATTTAATTGTGTGATTTTTCATACTGCACTTTAATTATGAAACGTTGAAGTTTCAGCCTGAAACTTAGAGTGGATGTTTTTTTACACACGGTTAAGTTTAATTGGGGCAGAGCTGAGAGTACACTCTGGAAAAAAAGGTGCTCTCTAGAACCTAAAATGGTTATTTGGCTGTCCCCATAGGAGAACACTTTGAAGAACCATTTTTGGTTCCAGGTGGAACCTTTTTGGTTTGAGGTGGAACCCTTTTGGGTTCCATCTAGAACCCTTTCCTCAAAGGTTTCTACATGGAACCCAAACAGGGTTCTACCTGGAATCAAAAAGTGTTGACCTATAGGGACAGCCGAAGAATCCCTTTGGAACCATTGTTTCTAAGAGTGTATAGATAGAAGATGGAGAGAGAGAGAGAGAGAGAGAGAGAGAGAGAGAGAGAGAGAGAGAGAGAGAGAGGAGAGAGAGGTGAGGTCATGCTCTGGACTGGAATATATTAATTAAGAGCAATTGAACTTTGACACTCAGATTGGGAACATGAATTCACAGTTATAAGTCTATGTTATTATACTTATCTATTGGGTTAGGATTAGTGCTAGATCCTCTTTGGCAGACTCAATAAAACACCTGTTATGTCAAGTGTAATAGGCTGATATTGTCATGTGAGACGGTGCAGCTGTACTTGTGATTGTTGCAGCATTGCCCTGTAATGTGAATGGTGGCGCACCTGTGAGAGACTCACACCAGGAATACAGGAAGTCTCCCCTGCGGCTAACATGATTCTGACACACTTTCACTAACCACACACCCAGAGTGCTGTGCACACTCCTGCCAACTACAGAAGAGCCAGGCTGTGCCAACCCACAACACATACCCACATACTCTAAACGCACACGCACATGCAGCACACACACACAAATACACACACACTGCCCTTGGCACAAACGTACCCTGTGTCAGTCTCTTCCTAAAAAATGTCCTCCTAATCAATGCATTCCTATTAGGCAACTGTGTGAGTGAACTTTCCACACTGAGAAATGAGCTGTCAAGGCAACTAAAGAGAACACTGCAGGTGAGATTGTTTGTTAGTACAAGCAAAACCAGAGCGTGAAATGGAGATACCAGCAGCATACTACCTTGCATACCACTGCTGGCTTGCTTCTGAAGCCAACCAGGGCTGGTCCTGGTCAGTTCCTGGATGGAAGACCTGATGCTGCTGGAAGTGGTGTTGGAGAGTCAATAGGAGGCAGAGATTGGGGACACTGCCCTGTGACGGGTGCCGTCTTTCGGATGGGACGTTAAACGGGTGTCCTGACTCTCTGAGGTCATTAAAGATCCCATGGCACTTATCGTATGAGTAGGGGTGTTAACCCCGGTGTCCTGGCTAAATTCCCAATCTGGCCGTCAAACCATCAAGGTCACCTAATAATCCCCAGTTTACAATTGGCTTATTCATCCCCCCTCTCACCTGTAACTATTCCCCAGGTCGTTGCTGTAAATGAGAACATGTTCTCAGTCAACTTACCTGGTAAAATAATGGATAAATAAAAAAAAACAAGGAAATGTTTGACAGGTAAAATCACACGGACGGAAAATGGACACTTTTACCTGTGTTCTCAATTACTCTTGAGGGTTATAACAAAGGAATGTTTAGTGCTTCAAAACAGCTACTTACAAATACATGATTAATATGGTCTGCTTACCAATGGGCATTAGAGCTGTAGTAAACACCCAGAAAACCAAGACAAAGGCAGAAATAGATTTCATTGTAGCACCTTAGACTAGTTCTATTGACCACGATATCACTGTGTAGCACAGTAGCCGATCTCTATTGTTCTCTTTATAAGTACCATTAACTCCACTTTCAGGTTCATTTTATTTGAGCAGTGAAGTGTGGTTTATCCAGCAGAAATAGCTTCAATGTCTGCCAGCGTAACGCAGTCAATCGCTGCTATTGATCTCTATCAAAATACTAGCAAAAACATTAGTGAATTTGTAGAATTCTGTAATTTACTGGTTCTAGGTTAACATTTTACATTTACATTTTAGTCAGTTAGCAGACACTCTTATCCAGAGCAACTTACATTTATCTACAGTCGTAGCAAGTACATTTTTCTTCAATAAATATGCTATCAGCAAATAACTATCACCTTGCACCAGAGTACACCACACAGAGGGTACCGAGATCCTTAATGATTTAGAGGACGGTGTTAATGGCCCATAGTACTGATCGGTGAAGCAGGGAACTAGACAGGAACTGGGGGGGAAGGTAGCCATTAGCCAATGCGTGGCGGTGTTAACAGTATACTGTAGTGAATTTGTAGTATTCTGTCATTTTCTGGTTCTAAGTTAACAACTGTAGTGAATTTGTAGTATTCTGTCATTTTCTGGTTCTAAGTTAACAACTGTAGTGAATTTGTAGTATTCTACTGGTTCTAAGTTAACAACAGTAGTGAATTACTAGTATTCTACTGGTTCTAAGTTAACAACAGTAGTGAATTACTAGTATTCTACTGGTTCTAAGTTAACAACAGTAGTGAATTACTAGTATTCTACTGGTTCTAAGTTAACAACAGTAGTGAATTACTAGTATTCTACTGGTTCTAAGTTAACAACAGTAGTGAATTACTAGTATTCTACTGGTTCTAAGTTAACAACAGTAGTGAATTACTAGTATTCTACTGGTTCTAAGTTAACAACTGTAGTGAATTTGTAGTATTCTGTAATTTACTGGTTCTAGGTTAACAGTAGTGAATTTCTAGTACTTTGTCATTCACTGGTTCTAGGTGAACAGTAGTAGTGAACCTCTTAACTACATAGTCCCATGTGACTTTAAACATGATGTGATAAACTCTGACCTCCCAGCGGTCAGTAGAAAGGGCAGAGGATACCGGAAGTCTTGGGGGTCATTGGGAAGCAGCTGGTCATGTTTTGATCTCTAATCTCTCTGGGGATAAGGAAATAGAGAGAGAGAGACGTCTATAAACAGGAGAGGAGGTGTGTGTGTGTGTGTGATAGCTGTCAGAAAAACAGATCTGAGCACCCTTTATGATGTCAGACAAGGCCCAAGGGTTCTAGAGAGGAGCACCATCAGTGAACCTGCTTAACACATCACTCAGCAAAGAGAAGGAGTGTGTGTGTGAGAGGTGTGTGTGAGAGGTATGTGTGTGATGGAGAGAGGTGTGTGTGTGTGTGATGGAGAAAGGTGTGTGTGTGTCTGTGTGATGGAGAAAGGTGTGTGATGGAGAAAGGTGTGTGTGTGTGATGGAGAAAGGTGTGTGTGTGTGTGATGGAGAAAGGTGTGTGTGTGTGTGATGGAGAAAGGTGTGTGTGTGTGTGATGGAGAAAGGTGTGTGTGTGTGTGATGGAGAAAGATGTGTGTGTTTTGTGATGGAGAAAGATGTGTGTGTTTTGTGATGGAGAAAGGTGTGTGTGTGTGATGGAGAAAGGTGTGTGTGTGTGATGGAGAAAGGTGTGTGTGTGTGATGGAGAAAGGTGTGTGTGTGTGATGGAGAAAGGTGTGTGTGTGTGATGGAGAAAGGTGTGTGTGTGATGGAGAAAGGTGTGTGTGTGATGGAGAAAGGTGTGTGTGTGATGGAGAAAGGTGTGTGTGTGATGGAGAAAGGTGTGTGTGTGATGGAGAAAGGTGTGTGTGTGATGGAGCGAGGTGTGTGTGAGAAAGAGAAGCATTGAGGGGAAAAGAGATGAAACAGGGAACGGGAGAGAGTGAGAGAGATGGGGAGGTGGAAAATGTATGATCAGCCGACAGTTCAGTGAAGGAATGCACTTTTAACACAGGACATGTGCCATTTTAAAACACTGTTTAGAAAGCTTTTAGGCTAAATGCATCCATTTGAGACCCCTAGAAATGACCTAGAAACAACAACATCATCGATGTTGGATGTCAGATGTGTGTCAGTTATCACACAGTCCAGCAGCAGAGACAGGGTCCATAGAGCAGACCACTGGAAATGGACATTGACAGGCTACAGTGGAGTCACGTAGCAAAGTCAGTTATTTTCTCCAACTGAACTGTCTGGAAATTAACTACTGTAAAAGAGGGATTCTATGAAATAATTAGACAGTAGTTTCCCCTTACTATATTATGTGACCTGTCCAGGTATAACTCTGGGACTTAGTTAGTCTATAGCCCATACAATAAAACACCTTCCAGTACTACCATACGAGAATTTAGCGACTGATTTGAACCAGACTTCCATATGTTCCAATTCCCTCCTCTGTACCTGTGATGGTGCGGCCCAGTGAGTCAGAACCAAGGCCACGCTCAGTAAAAGCACAGTCCATGTCCAGAGGAAGGAGGGGTGGGCAGAGATCAGAGAGAGGAGTTTTGATGGTGGGTATCAAAGGTTAACATGTTGAATTGATTGAACAGATATCTGTCAGACTGCTGAAGTGCAGTATGAAAGAGGCGTACTAAACATATATTATGTTGTGTTTGGAGATGAGAAACTTTGGGAACTAAGGGCAGAATACAATCAAACCCACCCATACTGAGGGAATCCACATCAACTTTAATTGTAAATGTGTTTTTTTTAGTTCCCCAGTAAACATATCCAGATTAATTGCCGTGCTTAAAATGTCCTTTTTAATGGTGTAATGCAGCAATTTGTCCACATTCACTCAATGCTCTGATGCTGGCTGGCTGGCTGGCTGGCTGGCTGGCTGGCAGGCTGGCAGGCAGGCAGGCAGGCAGGCAGGCAGGCAGGCAGGCAGGCAGGCAGGCAGGCAGGCAGGCAGAGACAGAGACACAGAGAGAGAGAGTGACAGAGAGAGAGAGAGAGAGAGACAGACAGAGAGAGAGAGAGCGACAGACAGAGATAGAAAGAGAGAGAGAGAGAGAGAGAGAGAGAGACATCACTAATCTGAACACTGGCCTTGATTTATGTGTTATTAAATATCAAAACCCTCTCCATGTTTCATAAGCTGAGTGGAATGTGGTTACTGGTCTCTCATCTCTCCCATTGGCCCATCAGGCAGGGACAGGCAGGGACACGTCTACTGTTTCCCCTCAACAGGTCATCAGGTCTCTGTGCATGGTATGACACTTTACAGAATAACTGGGTAGTCTTGAGGAGTGAAGTGGTGAAGACTTGTCTTTTAAACGAACAATTCTATGTGCACACACACACACACACACACACACACACACACACACACACACACACACACACACACACACACACACACACACACGCGTGTGTGCGCATGCATACGCAAGAGTATTCGCATGCACAAAGAGATGCACACACATACTGTAATGGCACACACTAATTCCCATCGCTCTGCCATACACAAACACATCCTCCCTCCACACCTTCAATCCATGGGTAAACAGATCTAACTCATCAGAGCTTGACTAGGGTGAGAAAGTGCAGACAGCCTTCCATATGTGTCGGGAGGAACTATTTCAAAGCGGCACACATGGGGTTTTCACTACCGTCAGCTCCATATTGCTATCTAACCTCTGACCTTGCAATCACCTGCCCCTCCCACCTATAACGGCCCTCGGGGCCATCAAAATGTTACACTCCATTATCCTGCCTTTGAAATATGGTTTGGTCTAATTTAATTTAATATGCAGATCTCCGTCAGAGACCACAGACAATGATACTTTAAACGGTTGGAGCATCTCAAAGCATCTCTCCAATAATAAAGTGCCCAAACAGACAGTTCTGCAGCAGTGGACTCTTCTCTTCAGGGAGATAACAGGGAGATTACTCCTGGGAAAGGTGGAGAATGGGCTGCTATTAACAACCAAAGCAGGAGGAGAGAGGGGAGGAACATAAGAATAACCTGGAGGCAGAGAGAGGGAAGAGAGGGAGGGTAGAGGAAAGGGAGAGACAGAGAGACAGAGAGAGAGAGACAGAGAGAGAGGGTAGGGGAAAGGGAGAGACAGAGAGACAGAGAGAGAGAGACAGAGAGAGAGGGTAGGGGAAAGGGAGAGACAGATCGAGAGAGAGACAGAGAGCGAGAGAGAGAGAAGAGGAAAGGGAGAGACACAGAGAGAGACAGAGAGAGAGAGAGAGAGAGAGAGACAGCTCAATGCAATTGAAGAATCCATAGACTCTAACCACTTCTGGGAAAATTGGAAAACACTAAACAAACAACAACACGAAGAATTATCTATCCAAAATGGAGATGTATGGGTAAACCACTTCTCCAATCTTTTTGGCTCTATAACAAAGAATAAAGAGCAAAAACATATACATGATCAAACACAGATCTTAGAATCAACTATTAAAGACTACCAGAACCCACTGGATTCTCCAATTACATTGAAACAGTTACAGGACAAAATAAAAACCCTCCAACCCAAAAAGGCCTGTGGTGTTGATGGTATCCTCAATGAAATGATCAAATATACAGACAACCAATTCCAATTGGCTATACTAAAACTCTTTAACATCATACTTAGCTCTGGCATCTTCCCCAATATTTGGAACCAAGGACTGATCACCCCCAATCCACAAAAGTGGAGACAAATTTGACCCCAATAACTACCGTGGAATATGTGTCAACAGTAACCTTGGGAAAATCCTCTGCATTATTATTAACAGCAGACTCGTACATTTCCTCAATGAAAACAATGTACTGAGCAAATGTCAAATTGGCTTTTTACCAAATTACCGTACAACAGACCATGTATTCACCCTGCACACCCTAATTGACAACCAAACAAACCAAAACAAAGGCAAAGTCTTCTCATGCTTTGTTGATTTAAAAAAAGCCTTCGACTCAATCTGGCATGAGGGTCTGCTATACAAACTGATGGAAAGTGGTGTTGGGGGTAAAACATACGACATTATAAAATCCATGTACACAAACAACAAGTGTGCGGTTAAAATTGGCAAAAAACACACACATTTCTTTACACAGGGTCGTGGGGTTAGACAGGGATGCAGCTTAAGCCCCACCCTCTTCAACATATATATCAACGAATTGGCGCGGGCACTAGAAAAGTCTGCAGCACCCGGCCTCCCCCTGCTAGAATCCGATGTCAAATGTCTGCTGTTTGCTGATGATCTGGTGCTTCTGTCACCAACCAAGGAGGGCCTACAGCAGCACCTAGATCTTATGCACAGATTCTGTCAGACCTGGGCCATGACAGTAAATCTCAGTAAGACCAAAATAATGGTGTTCCAAAAAAGGTCCAGTCACCAGGACCACAAATACAAATTCCATCTAGACACTGTTGCCCTAGAGCACACAAAAAACTATACATACTTTGGCCTAAACATCAGCACCACGGGTAACTTCCACAAAGCTGTGAACGATCTGAGAGACAAGGCAAGAAGGGCATTCTATGCCATCAAAAGAAACATACATTTCAACATACCAATTAGGATTTGGCTAAAAATACTTGAATCAGTCATAGAGCCCATTGCCCTTTATGGTTGTGAGGTCTGGGGTCCGCTCACCAACCAAGACTTCACAAAATGGGACAAACACCAAATTGAGACTCTGCACGCAGAATTCTGCAAAAATATCCTCCGTGTACAACGTAGAACACCAAACAATGCATGCAGAGCAGAATTAGGCCGATACCCACTAATTATCAAAATCCAGAAAAGAGCTGTTAAATTCTACAACCACCTAAAAGGAAGCGATTCACAAACCTTCCATAACAAAGCCATCACCTACAGAGAGATGAACCTGGAGAAGAGTCCCCTAAGCAAGCTGGTCCTGGGGCTCTGTTCACAAACACAAACACACACTACAGAGCCCCAAGACAGCAGCACAATTAGACCCAACCAAATCATGAGAAAACAAAAAGATAACTACTTATTAACACATTGGAAAGAATTAACAAAAAAACAGAGCAAACTAGAATGCTATTTAGCCCTACACAGAGAGTACACAGCGGCAGAATACCTGACCACTGTGACTGACCCAAAATTAAGGAAAACCTTGACTATGTACAGACTCAGTGAGCATAGCCTTGCTATTGAGAAAGGCCGCCGTAGGCAGACATTGCTCTCAAGAGAAGACAGGCTATGTGCTCACTGCCCACAAAATGAGGTGGAAACTGAGCTGCACTTCCTAACCTCCTGCCCAATGTATGACCATATTAGAGAGACATATTTCCCTCAGATTACACAGATCCACAAAGAATTCGAAAACAAATCCAATTCTGAAAAACTCCCATATCTACTGGGTGAAATTCCACAGTGTGCCATCACAGCAGCAGGATTTGTGACCTGTTGCCACGAGAAAAGGGCAACCAGTGAAGAACAAACACCATTGTAAATACAACCCATATTTATGCTTATTTATTTTATCTTGTGTCCTTTAGCCATTTGTACATTGTTAGAACACTGTATGTATATATAATATGACATTTGTAATGTCTTTACTGTTGTGAAACTTCTGTATGTGTAATGTTTACTGTTAATTTTTGTTGTTTTTCACTTTATATATTCACTTTGTATGTTGTCTACCTCACTTGCTTTGGCAATGTTAACACATGTTTCCCATGCCAATAAAGCCCTTGAATTGAATTGAATTGAATTGACAGAGAGAGAGAGAGAGAGTCAGAGAGAGAGAGAGAGTCAGAGAGAGAGAGAGAGACAGAGAGCGAGAGAGTCAGAGAGAGAGTCAAAGAGAGAGAGAGAGAGAGAGAGACAGAGAGCGAGAGAGAGAGAAGAGGAAAGGGAGAGACGCAGAGAGAGACAGAGAGAGAGAGAGACAGAGAGAGAGAGACAGAGAGAGAGAGACAGAGAGAGAGAGAGACAGAGAGACAGAGAGACAGAGAGTCAGAGAGACAGAGAGTCAGAGAGAGAGAGTCAGAGAGAGAGAGTCAGAGAGAGAGAGTCAGAGAGAGAGAGAGAGAGAGAGAGAGAGAGAGAGAGAGAGAGAGAGAGAGATGAATGCAAGCATTTCACAAGACTGTGCCTGTAATGTCTTCCTGGCCCACAACACCCTGGACATGAACAGACTTTACGACCAGGTCCACCTCTTCAAGGCAGCAATCCCAACTTTTGCAGGACCCTAAAGGATGTCACCCGCAACCGTAGCCCCAGCACCTCATACTGGAGCAACAGAGCAAAGGACACAAGGCCCAGACGAGCCAGTCACCCTCCCAGACCTGTAAGACCCCTGCACCGAAAGAACCCACGCCAAGAGGACCTACACCCAGACCACAGCATCACCAGCCACACCCCAAACAGCTAAGACCACCCCAAGCAAACCACACCCTATATAGGCCCCCCCATATGAGACCTATGCCCCTTCTACCTACACCATGCCCCCCACCCCTGCGGCTAGGGTCTCAACATGACAGCAGCATGTGAGCAAGCCGTGAGCAGAGCAACAAGCCCAACCCCCACTATTACACCCACCCAAGCCCCATCCTGTGACCTAAGCGGTATGTATCAGATACTCAACATGCTCTGCTCACACCTACTGTGATGGTCCGGGCCTAAACCACACAAAAATAACACTAGACACTATGGAACACAAAGCTTTTACTATCTCATCCTGGAATATACAAGGTCATCTGCCTTTGGCCTAAGGAGCAGGAACCCAGACTTCATCAAATAAATTGGAAATACAGACATTGTCATTCTACAAGAAACATGATAAAGAGGAGAAGGACCCACTGGTTGCCCTCTAGGTTAGAGATCTGGTCGTCCCATCCACCGAACTACCAGGTGTGAAACAGGGAAGAGACTCAGGGGGAATGCTAATTTGATATAGAGCAGACCAATCCCACTCTATTCAATTAGTCAAAACAGAAACATTTGATATCTGTCGAGAAATGAATAAAGAAATGATCACAACAGAGACAAATATCCTCATGTCTGCTACCTATATCCCCCCAGTAGAATCCCCATACTTTAATGAAGACAGCTTCTCCATCCTAGAGGGGGAGATCAACCATTTCCAGGCCCAGGGACATGTACTAGTCTGTGGGCGACCTAAATGCCAGAACTGGACAAAACATGACACCCTCAGCACACAGGGGGACAAACACCTACCTGGAGGTGACCGCATTCCCTCCCTCATATGCCCCCCTAGACACAAATATGACAACATAACCAACAAAAACAGGACAATTCCTGCAGCTCTGTCGGACAATGGGTATGTACATAGTCAATGGTAGGCTTCAAGGGGACTCCTATGGTAGGTAGACCTATAGCTCATCTCTTGGCAGTAGTATTGTAGATTACTTTATCACTGAACTCAACCCAGAGTCTAACAGAGCGTTCACAGTCAGCCCACTGACACCCCTATCAGATCACAGCAAAATCACACTACTTGAACAGAGCTTTGCTCAATGATGAGGCATCAAAGCCAAAAGAACTGAATAATATTAAGAAATGCTATAGATGGGGAAAAAAAGCAGTGTGGAAATCTACCCCAAAAAAATAAGAAATTTCAATCCCTTCAATTTCAAAACAAGACAATTTCCTGGATAAAATGTTTAACTGTAATAGTGAAGTTGTAAACTTGGCAGTAGAAAATCTAAATAGTATATTTGACCTCTCAGCTTACCTATAAAATCTAAACATTTCAATCAGACAATCAAAGAAAATGAACAACAATGACAAATGGTTTGATGAAGAATGCAAAAACCTAAGAAAGGAATTGAGAAACCTTCGCAACCAAAATCAGAGACCCAGAAAACTTGAGTCCACACCTTCACTATGGTGAATCATTAAAACAATAAAGAATTACACTATAGAAAAATAAGGAACAGCACATCAGAAATCAGCTCAATGTAATTGAAGAATCCATAGAATCTAACAATTTCTGGGAAAATTGGAAAACTGTAAACAACCAAAAACATGAAGAGTTATGTCATCCAAAACGGGGGTATATGGAGAAACCACTTCTCCAATCTTTTTGGCTCTATAACAAAGAACAAACATCAAAAACATATACATGATCAAATACAAATCTTAGAATAAACTATTAAAGACTACCAGAACAAACTGGATTCTCCAATTACATTGAATGAACTACAGGACAAAATACAAACCGTCCAACCCAAAAAGGCCTGTGGTGTTGATGGTATCCTAAATGAAATTATAAAATATACAGACCACAAATTCCAATTGGCTATACATAAACTCTTTAACATCATCCTCAGCTCTTGTCTCTTCCCCAATATTTGGAACCAAGGACCGATCACCCCAATCCACAAAAGTGAAGACAAAGTTGACCCCAATAACTGCCGTGGGATATGTGTCAACAGCAACCTTGGGAAAATCCTCTGCATTATAATTAACAGCAGACTCGTACATTTCCTCAGTGAAAACAATGTACTAAGCAAATCTCAAATGGTCTTTTTACCAGAATACCGTACGACAGACCACGTATTCACCCTGCACACCCTAATTGAAAACAAACAAACCAAAACAAAGGCAAAGTCTTCTCAAGCTTTGTTGATTTCAAAAAATCTTTCGACTCAATTTGGCATGAGGGCCTACTAAACAAACGGATGGAAAGTGGTGTTGGGGGAAAAATATACAACATTATAAAATTCAGGGGGTGAGACAGGGATGCAGCTTAAGCCCCACCCTCTTCAACATATATATATCAACGAATTACCGAGGGTACTGGAACAGTCTGCAGCACCAGGCCTCACCCTACTAGAATCTGAAGTCAAATGTCTACTGTTTGCTGATGATCTGGTGCTTCTCTCCCCAACCAAGGAGGGCCTACAGCAGCACCTAGATCTTTTGCACCGATTCTGTCAGATCTGGGCCCTGACAGTAAATCTCAGTAAGACAAAAATAATGGTGTTCCAAAAAAAGGTCCAGTTGCCAGGACCACGAATACAAATTCCATCTAGACACCATTGCCCTAGAGCACACAAGAAATGATACATACCTGGGCCTAAACATCAGCACCACAGGCAACTTCCACAGAGCTGTGAACAATCTGAGTGACAAGGCAAGAAGGGCCTTCTATGCCATCAAAAGGAACATAAAATTTAACATACCAATTTGGATCTGGCTAAAAATACTTGAATCAGTTATAGAACCCATTGCTCTTTGTGGTTGTGAGGTCTGGGGTCCGCTCACCAACCAAAATTTCACAAAACGGGACAAACAGCAAATTGAGACTCTGCATGCAGAATTCTGCAAAAATATCCTCTGTGTACAACGTAAAACTCCAAATAATGCATGCAGAGCAGATTTAGGCCAATACCCACAAATGATCAAAATCCAGAAAAGAGACAATTTATTCTACAACCACCTAAAAGGAAGCAATTCCCAAACCTTCATAACTTAGCCATCACCTACAGAGAGATCAACCTGGAGAAGAGTTCCCTAAGCAAGCTAGTCCTTGGGCTCTGTTCACAAACACAACCAGACCCCACAGAGCCCCAGGACAGAAACACAATTAGACCCAACCAAATCATTACTTGACACACTGGAAATAATTTTCCAAAAGCCTGATAAAACTAGA